>NC_085140.1:83307863-83350576 GCF_024139115.2 Armigeres subalbatus
ATACTTTTTTTAAAGAAGCAGTAATGAATGTCTTTCTAGATGTACTATTGCTTAATTGATTTGCGTTACAAGCCAACGTTATACCCAAGGCATGGCGTTCTGGAAATAATGCTAAAACATTGTTCTATTTTTCTCATGAAAATGTAAAAAGTCATAAAAAAAATTATTGACGTTATTGGAACGTGAACGTGTAGTAACTTAGATAAAATTACGAATAAAAACCAGTCTCAATTGAAAAAAAATCGATTTTCAAATATTCATTTACATTTCCCTGTTCTACATGCGTATTTTGATTGCCACGGGAATACAATGATGTGACCATTGTCAATTTAAAACATGTGCAATGCAATTTGCGGTTGCTTAATTATAAAATGCCTTCACAGTCATAACGTTTGATTGAAATCTGAGAGGGTGTCGTCAGCCATTTGACACATTGAGTCCTTTCGTCTTCTAGGTCTGTTTTTTTCAATTTTGCCTCCGTTTCGTATTAAAATTACAAACGCACTCTTCCAATCTCACGTTCGATAAATTTCGACTGGAAAGGTTTCCTACGCACAGGGATGTAAAGTTTAACGACCCTATAAGCCGATGCCGGCACTTTCGGGGATCAAATTTTACCCAAAGGGAGAGCTTACCGGGCCGGGGAATAAGAATCAACCGATGAGACAACGACGATGGCGTCGACCTTTGTGCGACATTGGAGTGTGCGTTTCGTGGGTGCGAGTGCGAGAGAGTTTTAAAATGTTTACGATGGATGTGCCACGTTGTAATTTGGGCTTCCCATAGGGATGAACGGAAAATCCTTGCTCCCAGGTCCGTAAAGCCCGCCCCATCAAAACGATCGTTAATTAGGATTAAGGTACCGATAAATTCCTCGTAACATTAAAAACTCGTTTTTTTCTGCTCTCAATTTTCCACACCCACAGCCTTATGCCTGAGCAGCAGCCTCACCAGTGGATAACAACGGCTTCCGTACGCCCACCCAGCCAAGATAGCACCCCGCACCACGATTCAGCGCCGTGACATCGATAAAATAGAAAAAGTGTGCAGCCGCCATTGGGCCCACCGCCGTCGACCCTGCCCTGCCTCCGACGATTCCGGACCCGTCTTCGCCGCTGGATCGCCGCAGGGAAGACGTGCAAAATTCGGAGAAAACACCGAAAACCGGTCCGGTTCCGGTTGCACTTCGGGCTCTCCTGGATCCGGCGACGGCCACTATTCAACATAGGGTCTGGCCAGAGTAACTCGCTCTGCCATGGAGGAACTGGAGTGGGAAATCTGCGCGGCTCGCAGAGCAAGAGTCGAAGAAGGTAAGTGCTTTGGAAATTGCCTTTCAGATTTATTAGGTTCGTGGCCTTCGAAATGACTGGGGGATGACTGCGGGGAGTTATTTTGCTAATCTAGACTTTTGATGTGTTGTTAAGGCAGTAATAGGTTTTTCGAGTTGATTGTTGTAACATCTTGAGATTTTGATGGGATTTTTTTTTCAGACAGCAAATGAAACCTTGAGCTGCGATCGATATCTTGGCCTCTTGAGCTTCCCATAAGAATCAGGAAATAACCCCATTTATGTTGACCTATCTACATATGTTGAACAACCGATCCAAATAAGACTTTCAGACAGACATTTGAAACAAACAAATTTACTCAAAATTTGAGTAGTTCCACTTTTAACGAAAAATGAGTAAGATTCCAGTGAGAAAAAAAAGAGACGGCAATACAATTTTACTTAGTCTCTGAGTGATTTGAAACGAGCGTATAAGAAATAAAAGAATCAAAATAATCCCTAAGTTGTCAATTTTGAGATTGTCTTGCCATTTGCGTTCCCCAAAATCTAATCATTGAAACAGACAATTCCAAGGTTCAATCTTTAACTAAAATCGATTTTGCATTTCATTGCGATACGCAGGAAAATAATCTATTCAAAATGAAAATGTTTTATTGATCAACAATCTGATCGAACCCTATTGATCTGTTTATATTTCGTATGAATTTTATCTCTGGTTTATGGGAGGCTATAAACATCAGTTGTTCCATTCGGCATACAAAAAACGAGAATGATAAACTCTCTGAAACACAGAGAATAAAAACGATAACTTAATGGGATATGAGCGCACGTAATATATCGCACGTTTATCCTTTATTTTATTGTTTCGCGGTGTTCCTCTGAGAGTCATTATTCTTCAATGTTCCATCAGGATTCAAAATATTCCTCCAGTATGTACCACACTTTTATATCTGAGCATGAACATTATCAACATTTTTCGATTCCGAATTTTATTGCTTTTTTGTGATAAATAATTTAATATACCTAGATACCAGAACAGTATCACATATAGAGAAACACCGTGCCATGTAAAAGATTTCGATACCAATCCCCTTCAGCTCTAACCAAGAGTAGAATTTCGGTTCAGTTATTTTCCTTTTCACTTTCATTGTTGTTGTCGTGCGTCACGGATGGGTTGGTGAAATTACATCGCAGATGACAACGATGATAATGATGACAGCGACGATATTAGTAAAATTTAGCAGCCTCGCTAAAGTGACATTATTAAGACGGCATTGAAGCATCGCACATTGTACAGTGTGTACAATATGTATTCATGTGACTGATTCCAGCGAAAACAGCAATGGGAAAGGCTGAATCACTCATTAGACACTGGGCAAACAGCAAATGTGGAAGCTCGTGATGCTCGTGAGCCGAAAAGTGGTACCACCATCGCATCGACGAGAGTGCCAGCTAATCTTCAAAGCGCCAAGACAGAGTTGGAAATTGTTGAGGCGGCGGCGCCCATCCATGTTTTGTCATTTGTGAGACAAACTGATGAGAAAACTTTCGTTATGAGTTGTTGCCGCTTGCCGGCGATGTCAGTTGAAAGTTTGACGGGCGGCCGGAAGGGGTAAGGAATCATGAACCACATACTAAACCGAACACGACAGGATCTAGGAAGAAAATTGGTTTCAGTTCGTGCTTGTTTATGAGTTAAGTTTTCGTGAATGTCGTGTTGGATGGTGTCTGACTATAGTTGAGACTTCAGTTGTGTGTTTTTCAATCGTGACTGAGAAAAAGTTAATTTAGATAAATTATTCATTCATTCTAAAACTGACATGTACTTTCGTGGTTCGTTATGAAGAAATTACGTACTTTGATGCTGTCTTAAGATCTCTCTCCTACATGTCGTTGACGTCATATTTCGGAGAGTTTAATCTAACGCCAAATCCCACTTTCAAATCATGTATCGTGTGTGCCTCAATTTCGAATTTTAGTAATCATTATTAACATTCTGGACACCTAGTGCCCCCGAAACGAATTGCTCCTTGACTTTCAAAGTATTCCTACATCGCCAAATAAACGTTTGCTCATTCACTTAATTACCTCATCAGTCGCCAAATGGAATATCTTTCAATTGCGAACGTTTCACACCTCCGCGATCGGGAAAATGGAACTTTCCATCTATTCGGCAAAGCCACTCTCATTTGGCGATCGTCTATGAATCACTCAACCTAATCTTCAACAGCATTTCGCGAGTCTGCCGTTTTCGCGTGAAGCTCACGTGTCTGTGCACCTTTTGCCAGCAATTTGTTCGGACAAGATTCCAAAGATCCGTGTTTGATGTTGCCACCGCCGCCATCCCGAGGGCTAATTGTTATTATGGTAGCTACAAAATGACTTGAGGCTTTGCATCGAAAGCTTGCATCACGTGCATTCACAACGTCGAGCGTGTCGTCGTTTTAGAAACACTTATGTACCCCCGTTTCATGCCTTGAAGGTATCGTGTGCTGTTGATAAGCTGAGCTTGCGACGATGATTAGGCCAAACATGATTGTCGGAATTTCGTGCTGGTTGACGTGAGCGAGAGTGGTATCCTATTGGTTGTATACGAACTTTTAGTTGAGTTGAATATGGTACATGGTTAGGATTCTACTGAACTCCACCAAGCGCAGATGAGAAATTAACAAATTTTTAGTAAGTAAGTAAGTATATCATTCCATTACTTTGTAACCTTTACAGATAGGTTTCATACATTTCAAAAGAATTTTTCTCCGAAGATTCGGGCAATTTGGGAGAATTTCCTTCTGGAAATTCGGAAGAATTTCCCACCGGAAAATTGGGAGAATTTGATTTCGAAAAAACGGAAAATATCTTTTCGTACATTTAGAAGAATTTAATCTTGCAAATTTGGAAAAAAAATATTCAAAAATTCGGAAGAATATTCCGTCGGAAATTCGGAATATCCCTTTGAAGATTTGAAGAACTTTCAGTTGGAAATGCGGAAAAATTTCTCTTCGGAAATTCGAAAGAAATTCCCTTCGGAAATACGAAAGAATTTACCTTCGGTCTAGCGTTGAAAGTCTTATAAACAAAGATCAATTTCATTTTCTGAAGAGATTTTTTTCCAATTTACCGAAGGTAAATTGTTCTGAATTTCTGAAAGGAAATTTTTCCAAATCGACGAAAAGATTTTCTTCTGAATTTTCAGATGGAAAATTCTTAAAATTTCGAAAGAAATTTTTTCCAATTTTTTGACGGGATATTCAGCTTAATTTACTAAGGGATTTGGAGAATAGGTAGAATTTCCTTTCATAACTTCGGAAAAATGCGAAAAAATTTCAATTCGGAATTTTGGAAAAAAAAAATCATTTCGCTAGAAATTCCCATCGAAAATCAGAATGATATCCCTTATGAAAATTTGTAAGAGTTTTCCTTTGGAGGTTGAATCAAAAGAATTTCCGTTGAAAAATCCGAAAAAAATTCCGTTTGAAAATTCGAAAGAATTTCCCTTTGGAAGTTCGAAAAAACTTCCCTTTGGAAATTCGAAAAAACTTCCCTTTGGAAATTCGAAAGAATTTCCCTTTGGAAATTCGAAAGAATTTCCCTTTGGAAATTCGAAAGAATTTCCCTTTGGAAATTCGAAAGAATTTTCCTTTGGAAATTCGAAAGAATTTCCCTTTGGAATTCGAAAGAATTTCCTTTGGAATCAAAATATTCCTCCCTTGGAAATTCGAAAGAATATCCCTTGGAAATTCGAAAGAATTTCCCTTGAAAATTCAAAAGAATTTCCCTTGGAAATTCGAAAGAATTTCCTTTGGAAATTTGAAAGAATTTCCCTTGGAACTTTGGAAGGATTTTCCTCTCGAAATTAAGAAGAATTTCCCTTCGGAAATTCGAAAGATTTTCCCTTTGGAAAATCGAAAAATTTCCCTTTGGAAAATCGAAAGAATTTCCCTTTGAAAAATTCGAAAAAATTTCCTTTTGGAAATTCGAAAGAATTTTCTAGAAATTGAAAAATTCCTTTGAAATTCGAAAAATTTCCTTTAGAAATGCGAAAGAATGTCCTTTGGAAATTTGAAAGAAATTCCTTTGGAATTTCTATGAATTCCTTTGAAAATTCAAAGGAATTTCCCTTTGGAAATTCGAAGGAATTTCCCTTTGGAAATTCGAAGGAATTTCCCTTTGGAAAATCGAAGGAATTTCCCTTTGGAAATTCGAAGGAATTTACCTTGGAAATTCGAAAGAATTTCCTTTGGAAATTCGAAAGAGTTTCCCTTGGAAATTTGGAAGAATTTTCCTCTCGAAATTAAGAAGAATTTCCCTTGAAAATTCAAAAGAATTTCCCTTGGAAATTCGAAAGAATTTCCTTTGGAAATTCGAAAGAATTTCCCTTGGAAATTTGGAAGAATTTTCCTCTCGAAATTAAGAAGAATTTCCTTTGAAATTAAGAAGAATTTCCCTTTGGAAAATCGAAAGAATTTCCCTTTGGAAAATCGAAAGAATTTCCCTTTGAAAAATTCGAAAAAATTTCCTTTTGGAAATTCGAAAGAATTTCCTTCTAGAAATTCGAAAAAAATTCCCTTTGGAAATTCGAAAAAATTTCCCTTTAGAAATGCGAAAGAATGTCCCTTTGGAAATTTGAAAGAAATTCCCTTTGGAATTTCTAAGGAATTCCCCTTTGAAAATTCAAAGGAATTTCCCTTTGGAAATTCGAAGGAATTTCCCTTTGGAAATTCGAAGGAATTTCCCTTTGGAAATTCGAAGGAATTTCCCTTTGGAAATTCGAAGGAATTTTTTTTTAAATTCGAATGAATTTCCTTTTGGGAATTCGAAGAAATTTCCCTTTGGAAATTCGAAGGAATTTCCTTTGAAATTCAAGGAATTTCCTTTGGAAATTCGAAGGAATTTCCTTGAAATTCGAAGGAATTTCCTTTGGAAATTGAAGGAATTTCCTTTGAAATTCAAGAATTTCCTTTGGAAATCGAAGAATTTCCTTTGAAATTCGAAGGAATTTCCTTTGGAAATTGAAGGAATTTCCTTTGGAAATTGAAGGAATTTCCTTTGGAATTCGAAGGAATTTCCTTTGGAAATTGAAGGAATTTCCTTTGGAAATCAAATGAATTTCCTGAAATTCAAAGGAATTTCCTTGAAATTCAAAGAATTTCCTTGAAATTGAATGAATTTCCTTGAAATCGAAGGAATTTCCTGAAATCGAAGAATTTCCTTTGGAAATCGAAGGAATTTCCTTTGGAAATCGAAGAATTTCCTGAAATTCGAAGGAATTTCCTGAAATTGAATGAATTTCCTGAAATGAATGAATTTCCTTTGGAAAATCGAAGGAATTTCCTGAAATCGAAGAATTTCCTTGAAATTAGAAGGAATTTCCTTGAAATTAGAAGGAATTTCCCTGAAATTAGAAGGAATTTCCTGAAATTCGAATGAATTTCCTTTGGAAAATCGAAGAATTTTCCTTTGGAAAATCGAAGAATTTTCCTTTGAAATTGAAGAATTTTCCTTTGGAAATCGAAGAATTTTCCTTTGGAAAATCGAAGAATTTTCCTTTGGAAAATCGAAGAATTTCCTTTGGAAATTGAAGAATTTCCTTGAAATTCGAAGGAATTTCCTTGAAATCGAAGAATTTCCTGAAATTGAAGGAATTTCCTTTGGAAATTGAAGGAATTTCCCTTTGGAAATTCGAGGGAATTTCCCTTTGGAAATTCGAGGGAATTTCCCTTTGGAAATTCGAGGGAATTTCCCTTTGGAAATTCGAGGGAATTTCCCTTTGGAAATTCGAGGGAATTTCCCTTTGGAAATTCGAGGGAATTTCCCTTTGGAAATTCGAGGGAATTTCCCTGAAATTCCAAGAATTTCCTTGAAATTCAAAGGAATTTCCTTTGGAAATTCAATGAATTTCCTTTGGAAATTCAAGAATTTCCTTTGGAAATTCAAGGAATTTCCTTTGGAAATCAAAGGAATTTCCTTGAAATTCAAAGGAATTTCCTTGAAATCAAAGAATTTCCTTTGGAATTCAAAGGAATTTCCTTTGGAAATTCAAAGAATTTCCTTTGGAAATTCAAAGTGAATTTCCTTTGGAAATTCAAGGAATTTCCTTTGGAAATCGAAGGAATTTCCTTTGAATTCGAAGGAATTTCCCTTTGGAAATTCGAAGGAATTTCCCTTTAGAATTTCGAAGAAATTTCCCTTTGGAAATTCAAAGGAATTTCCCTTTGGAAATTCGAAGGAATTTCCTTCCGGAAATTCGAAGTAATTTCCTTTTGGAAATTCGAAGAAATTCCCTTTTGGAAATTCGAAGGAATTTCCTTTTGGAAATTCGAAGGAATTTCCTTTTGGAAATTAGAAGGAATTTCCTTTTGGAAATTCGAAGGAATTTTCCTTTGGAAATTCGAAGGAATTTCCATTTGGAAATTCGAAGGAATTTCGCTTTGGAAATTCGAAGGAATTTTTTTTTGGAAATTCGAAGGAATTTCCTTTTGGGAATTCAAAGGAATTTTCCTTTGGAAATTCGAAGGAATTTCCCTTTGGAAATTCGAAAGAATTTCCCTTTGGAAATTCGAAAGAATTTCCCTTTGGAAATTCGAAAGAATTTCCCTTTGGAAATTCGAAGGAATTTCCTTTTGGAAATTCGAAGGATTTTCCTTTTGTAAATTCGAAGGAATTTCCTTTTGGAAATTCGAAGGATTCTCCCTTTCGAAATTCGAAGAATTTTCCCTTTGGAAATTCGAAGAGATTTCCCTTTGGAAATTCGCAGAAATTTCGCTTTGGAAATTCGAAGGAATTTCCCTTTGGAAAATCGAAGGAATTTCCCTTTGAAAAATCGAAGGAATTTCCTTTTGGAAAATCGAAGGAAATTCCCATTGGAAATTCGAAGGAATTTCCCTTTGGAAATTCGAAGGAACTTCGCTTTGGAAACTCGAAGGAATTTTCTTTTGGAAATTCGAAGAAATTTCCCTTTGGAAATTCGAAGGAATTTTCCTTTGGAAATTCGAAGGAATTTCCATCTGGAAATTCTAGGAATTTCCCTCTGGAAATTCGAAAGAATTTCCCTTTGCAAAATCGAAGGAATTTCCCTTTGGAAATTCGAAGAAATTTCCTTTTGGAAATTCGAAGGATTTTCCTTTTGGAAATTCGAAGGATTCTCCCTTTGGAAATTCAAAGAATTTTCCATTTGGAAATTCAAAGGATTTTCCCTTTGGGAATTCGAAGGAATTTCCCTTTGGGAATTCGAAGGAATTTCCCTTTGGGAATTCGAAGGAATTTCCCTTTGGGACTTCGAAGGACTTTCCCTTCGGAAATTTGAAGGTTTTTCCGTTCGGAAATTCGAACGAATTTCTCTTAGGAAGTTCGAACGAATTTCCTTTCTGAAATTTGAAGCAATTTCCTTGAAATTCGAAGAATTTCCTTTGAATTCGAAAGAATTTCCCTTTGGAAATTCGAAGGATTTTCCCTTTGGAATTTCGAAAGCATTTCCTTTTGGGAATTCGAAGGAATTTCCCTTTGGAAATTCGAAGGAATTTCCCTTTGGAAATTCGAAGGAATTTCCCTTTGGAAATTCGAAGGAATTTCCCTTTGGAAATTCGAAGGAATTTTCCTTTGGAAATTCGAAGGAATTTCCCTTTGGAAATTCGAAGGAATTTCCCTTTGGAAATTCGAAGGAATTTCCCTTTGGAAATTCGAAGGAATTTCCCTTTGGAAATTCGAAGGAATTTCCCCTGGAAATTCGAAGGAATTTTCCTTGGAAATTTGAAGGAATTTTCCTTGGAAATTCGAAGGAAAATTCGAAGGAATTTCCCTTGGAAACTCGAAGGAATTTCTCTTTGGAAATTCGAAAGAATTTCCTTTGAAATTGAAGGTATTTCCTTTGGAAATTCGAAGGAATTTCCTTTGGAAATCGAAGGAATTTCCCTTGGAAACTCGAAGGAATTTCCTATGGAAATTGAAGGAATTTCCTTTGGAAATTCGAAATTTCCTTTGAAATTGAAGGAATTTCCTTTGAAATTCGAAGGAATTCCCCTTTGGAAATTCGAAGGAATTTGCCTTTGGAAATTTTAAGGAATTTCCCTTTAAAAATTCGAACAAATTTCCCTTTTGAAATTCGAAGGTATTTCCCTTTGGAAATTCAAAAGAGTTTCCTTTTGGACATTCAAAGGAATTCCCCATTGGAATATCAAAGAAATTTCCCTTTGGAAATTCGAAGGAACTTCTGTTAGAAAATTCGAAGGAATTTCCCTTTGGAAATTCGAAGGAATTTCCTTTTGGAAATTCGAAGGAATTTCGCTTTGGAAATTCGAAGGAATTACCCTTTGAAAATTCGAAGGAATTTCCCTTCGGAAATTTTAAGGAATTTCCCTTTGGAAATTCGAACAAATTTCCCTTTGGAAATTCGAAGGAATTTCCCTTTGGAAATTCGAAGGAATTTCCCTTTGGAAATTTGAAGGAATTTCCTTTGGAAGTCGAAGGAATTTCCTTTGGAAATTCGAAGAATTTCCTTTGGAAATCGAAGAATTTCCTTTGGAAATCAAAGGAATTTCCTTTGGAAGTCGAAGAATTTCCTTTGAAATTCGAAGATTTCCTCGAAATTCAAGGAATTTCCTTTGAAATCAGAAGATTTCCCTTTGAAATTCCTTTGGAAATTCGAAGGAATTTCCTTTGAAATCGAAGGAATTTCCTTTGGAAATTCGAATTTCCTGAAATTCGAAGGAATTTCCTTGAAATCGAAGGAATTCCCTTTGGAAATTCGAAGGAATTTCCCTTTGGAAATGCGAAGGAATTTCCCTTTGGAAATTCGAAGGAATTTCCCTTTGGAAATTCGAAGGAATTTCCCTTTGGAAATTCGAAGGAATTTCCTTTTGGAAATTCGAAGGAATTTCCCTTTGGAAATTCGAAGGAATTTCATTTTGAAAATTCGAAGGAATTTCCCTTTGGAAATTCGAAGGAATTTCCCTTTGGAAATTCGAAGGAATTTCCCTTTGGAAATCCAAAAGAACTACTCTTTTTCAATTCCCTTTGGAAATTCGAAGGAACTTCCGTTTGAAAATTCGAAGGAATTTCCCTTTGGAAATTCGAAGGAATTTCCCTTTGGAAATTCGAAGGAATTTCCCTTTGCAATTTCTGAGGAATTTCTCTTTGGAAATTCGAAGGAATTTCCCTTTGGAAATTCGAAGGAATTTCCCTTTGGAAATTCGAAGGAATTTCCCTTTGGAAATTCTAAGGAATTTCTCTTTGGAAATTCGAAGGAATTTCCCTTTGAAAATTCGAAGGAATTTCCCTTTGGAAATTCGAAGAAATTTCCCTTTGGAAATTCGAAGGAATTTCCCTTTGGAAATTCGAAGGAATTTCCTTTGGAAATCAAAAGAATTTCCTGTGGAAATTCAAGGAATTTCCTTTGGAAGTCAAAGGAATTTCCTTTGAAATTCAAGGAATTTCCTTTGGAAATTCAAGGAATTTCCTTTGAAATCAAAGAATTTCCTTTGAAATTCAAATGAATTTCCTTTGAAATGGAAATTCAGAAGAAATTTCCTTGAAATTCAAAGGAATTCTGAAATTTGGAAATTCGAAAGAATTTCCTTTGAAATTCGAAAGGAATTTCCTTGAAATCGAAGAATTTCCTTTGAAATTCAAAGGAATTTCCTTTGGAAATTAAAGGAATTTCCTTTGGAATTCAAAGGAATTTCCTTTGGAATTCAAAGGAATTTCCTTTGAAATTCAAAGAATTTCCCTTTGGAAATTCAAAGGAATTTCCTTTGGAATTCAAAGGAATTTCCTTTGAAATTCAAAGGAATTTCCTTTGGAAATCAAAGGAATTTCCTTTGGAAATTCAAAGGAATTTCCCTTTGGAAATTCGGAAGTTTTTCCCTTTGGAGATTCGAGAGAATTTCCCTTTGGAAATTCGAAAGAATTTCCCTTTGAAAATTAGAAAGAATTTCCCTTTGGAAATTCGAAAGAGTTTACTTTTGGAGATTCGAAGGAATTCCCCTTTGGAAATTCGGAGGAATTTCCCTTTGGAAATTCGACAGAACTTCCCTTTGGAAATTCGAATGAATTTCCCTTTGGAAATTCGAAAGAATTTCCCTTTGGAAATTCGAAGGAATTTCCTTTTGGAAATTCGAAGGAATTTCCCTTTGTCAATTCGAAAGAATGTCCCTTCGGAAAATCGAAAGAATTTACCTTTGGAAAATAGAAAGTATTTCACTTCGGAAAATGAAAAGAATTTTCCTTTGGAAATTCGAAAGAATTCCCCTTTAGAAATTCGTAAGAATGGAATTTCCCTTTGGAAATTCGAATGAATTTTTCTTAGGAAATTCGAAAGAATTTCGATTTAAAAATTCAAAAGAGAGTCTCTTTTGAAATTCGAAGGAATTCACAAAGAAAAAAAATTCAAAATTCCGAAGAAAAAATTCGGCAGACTTTCATTCACAGACAACTATAAAAATGCAGACTGAATTTAAATTTCATTCTCTTCCTTTCTCAAATCGAAAAGAAAGATCAAATCCATTCAAATATAGAACTGAATTTCTAAAACGAGCCATTTCATCGAAACGAAATCAACCTTGTAATGGTGTATAATGGAGGAATAAACCCAATTGAAAGGCATCTAACGATCGGTTCCGAATTTCTTCCAAGTCAGGTAGACTCGGCCCTCCGATGATGAGCAAATATTCCATTCGAATTCAGTTTGCTCGGTTCTATTCGCCGCCGAGTACATCATTTGGAGCATTATGCGCCATCCAACCAACGACAGAATGGCTGTCTGTCTGTCCGTCGCGTAGTGGGTTGCATACATTTCGGCGCTCGACGACGACGGCGCGCCTGCATCGGGCAAAATGTATTTTTTATTCGCTTCGATGGGCAAATCCGCTGGCAAAGGAAATTGCAAATCCGATTTTCCGGCTGCTGCTGTCGCTTCGCTGTCTGTTTGCGGAATAAGCTCGACGAATCGATTCAGATGCTCTTACAGTTGATTGAAGTTATTAAAATTCGAACAGATGGAGATTTGAGAATGCTCCGGCTCTTCATTTGAATTGTGAAATACTAAAGATGTTAGATGATAAGAAGATTTTCTAGCTTTCGAAATTCAATGCCGGATTATTACCGATTGAGTCGATTACGTTTAGAGGGAAAGCCGTTTGGTAAATTGAGTGCATTATTGAATGAGCGAGCTTTCTCCGAATAAAACTAATTCGAACTGATGGACTGTGATGCAAACACGGAACGTCGAAGCAATGCAATATTATTCCCTTCGATGGCATGAGAAGGATGAAACGTGCCATGCGAATGGAGATTGAACATGCAGCTTTAGAATTGTGCAATGATATGTGACGAACCACAACACGGAATTGCGGATTCGATTAGTAAATTTATTTTGTTTTTAAATTAACTGTTTTAAAATTCATATGGAATAGGTACAGTACCTACCCTGATTTTTTTTTGAATATAATAATATTAAAAGTACATTCAATTTCAATATCATTTCCCTTGAAATATTTTGCAAAACGATATTGATACCCTTATTAATTTTTCGCTCTGCTTCTTTCGTCCTAACGATTATTCCTTTTTTAAACGATAAAAAGAAGTTTGATAATAATCACATCCATTTTTCCACAAAGATCTTTTCACCGTAATGACTCTTTCCACCCCGAAGTGATTTTTACCATGAACTCTTTTATCTTGAACAACATTTCACGTCTTAACCAAATTTCCGCTCGAGAGAGTTATCCATCCTAATGCTTGTTTCTTATTTCCTTTAACGATTTTTATGCCTTATTGACACTTGCATCAACGCAAAATACGTTTTCACTCAAGCGGCATTTTTATGATAATAATTTTGTAAATTCGAATGCGATGAAGTGAAACCTTTTTGGAGCAGTTTGGATCCATGAAGAGAGGTCAAATAAAAGATAGACAAAAATGCGACCATTATAATTAATAATTAGTGATCGATTACACGACAAGACGATGACTCTACTTCTAGACTCAATGCTAGTTTCATAAGCTTAATTTCACGGGAATTTGAGACAACTTTGAACTTTAGGCCAGAATACGCGTATCAGTCAAAGTACGAAAATAAAGTACCGGATCGAAGCTCATCTTCTTGATTTTAGGATAAATGAACTAAACGAGCTTAACACTAAACATATTTGGACTACATCAAGTTGCATACTTGCAGAAAAAAAAATTAGAAAATACAATGCTGAGCTGAAGCATTCCTTAAACTCTTCCCAATCTAATAAAGTCGACAGCCATCACATCTTCCCATCATGATCCATTCGGTGCACTTACAATAACGACAAACACGTTCCAGCTTCGCAAATCCATTCAGAAAACTGCATTTTCTCTTCAAATAGAAAGATATCCACCGGTTCCATTTACCCCGTTGATCCATCATCCAATCACCGAAGCACACTCACCGCACGGCAATATCATTCTGACGAGAGGTCGGTAGGACTCGAGATAGGGAACCGCTTACCTGCAATACAGAACGATGAGAGAAAAGAAACATTGTTAAAAGTGGATTAACATTGGAGTGGGCACGGTCCGGTTATAGGGAGACGTAAATCCTTGTCACAGTGCAAGGTTGTTCATAGTATGAAGTTATTATAATATTTATTAAAGTTTTAAGCTTCACAGCACATATAAAGGTCCTCAAGAGCTGCAATGAGAATATTAAGTTGGTCAGGTCGTTTAAACTGCAATCTCCTAATTTATTTCATAGGAGTTTAAAATCATTCTTTATCTTGAACATCCATACTAAAAACTGTTGATTTTTTTAGTCCGGAATATGACTCAGAATAAACAAACGGGAGGTCCGTAACCGAATAACCAGTTCTCCACATGCAGGAAGCCGCATTTTGCGGTATATCCTTGCCTCAGTTTGTAGGGTGGAAAGCCACTCTGTAAAAGTTCTGAACAAGCCACATCTCGTGGTGGCACCGCGAAAGCTGAGTTGCCAGACGTGGTTCTGGTTGTACTAAACTGTTGTTGAACCGAGACAGAAAAAAAAAGAAACTTCCCTGCAACATTTGAAGCGTGACTCCCTCTGCTGGCGGAGCAAGAAAACACTTCCGAATTGTGCCAAATTTATCAGTTCCGGGGTTCAATAAATAATGCCCACCGACCACCAGTCTGGTTCAAGTTCGGTCTGGAATATGACCAATCCGGAACATGGGATGGCAGAAATGGCTCCGATCGATTTGGTTGACAGCACTTCGTTGTTAACAGCACGCCATTCCAAAGGATAAATAGAATTCCGCGAAATACTAATGCTGAAGAATGCAAATGAGTTTCGTTTCCACCACATTAACCGCCGCGCCACCGCCGGACCGGACTAGACAGAGCAGCGCAGCGGTAACCATCATATGGAATAATTTATGTGTTCGGGAATCCGCAGTCATTGATGAGGTCCAGTTCACGTTGTAGGATGGAAGCGCTTACATTAGCGCCCCATTAAATCAGTGCAAATCTACTGTGCAAGAAATTTACATAATTAGTCGCTCGTGCTGCTTATGGATGAATGATTTTAATATAAGAGAAATATCCTTATAACAAATGAGTTTTTTAAGGTTCTATTGCTGTTGATTTGCGGATTCATAATTCCACACTACAGTACGCAGTTCAACTGATCAAGAAGGGAAAGTATATTTTTCGTTCATTGAAAAATACATGTTCTTTAATTACGTATGGTATAGAATGTATCTGTTTTAAAAGCAACTCAATAAGAATTTCTGCAAGAGTTTTAAACCTCTTTCCATATTTTAATGTTAAACTTGGCATGTCAGATCACGACCCTGATAGATTTAGGTTTATTTATTTATAACCAGACAAAGGCCGGTGTGGCCTGTGCTACACATAAAAGTCTTCTCCATTCAGCTCGGTCCATGGCTGCTCGTCGACAACCACGCGCACGCAGTCAGCGGCCGTCCGCAAATCGTCCTCCACCTGATTGATCCTCCACATCGCCTTCTTGTTCCCGTCGGATCGTTGTCGAGAACCATTTTCACCGGATTCTTCTTCTTCTTCTTATTGGCATTACATCCCCACACTGGGACAGAGCCGCCTCGCAGCTTAGTGTTCATTAAGCACTTCCACAGTTATTAACTGCGAGGTTTCTAAGCCAGGTTACCATTTTTGCATTCGTATATCATGAGGCTAGAGCGATGATACTTTTATGCCCAGGGAAGTCGAGAAAATTTCCAATCCGAAAATTGCCTAGACCGGCACTGGGAATCGAACCCAGCCACCCTCAGCAGGGTCTTGCTTTGTAGCCGCGCGTCTTACCGCACGGCTAAGGAGGGCCCCGGATTACTGTCCGACATTCTGGCTACGTGCCCGGCCCACAACAGGCTTCCGATTTTCGCGGTGTGAACGATGGATGATTCTCCCAACATTCATTCGCCTCCTCCACGTACCGTCCGCCATCTGCATAGATGGTACGCAGCACTTTCTTTCAAAAACTGCCAGTGCGTGTTGGTCCTCCACGAGCATCGTCCAGGTCTTTTGTCCGTAGAGAACTACCGATCTAATAAGCGTTTTGTAAATAGTCAATTTGGTATGACTGTATTCGATCGGAGCGTTTTGCGGAGTCCAAAGTACGTACGATTTCCTGCCATGACGCGTAACTATGCCTATCCGGTATAGCAATTTTTTTATTCCTTTCTTTATTTGGTAGGCACCCTGTGTTACTTAACCGCTACATATCGCCGGCTCCTTTACTCAACTCAGTCACTATATTTCTAATTCACCAATACTGTTACCAACATCAACGTACCCGATACCAGGTTAAGGAACCGTACAACTACCAGTTTATTATCAGAACGTCGATGAAATGCGCACGAAAACCAACAAACTCTTCCTTGACGCTGCATCCAGCAATTAGGGTAAAAGTTTCGATAGTCGTGGCTGTTCACGTAGTTGCGGTAGTGTTCTTTTTACACATATATTTATATTTATTCAGACTAAGGCGGAAGTGGCCTGTGCGGTATATAAGAGTCTTCTCCATTCGGCTCGGTCCATGGCTACACGACGCCAACCACGCAGTCTACGGAGGGTCCGCAAGTCATCTTCCACCTGATCGATCAACCTTGCCCGCTGCGCACCTCGCCTTCTTGTGCCCGCCGGATCGTTGTCGAGAACCATTTTCACCGGGTTACTGTCCGACATTCTGGCTACGTGCCCGGCCCACCGCAGTCGTCCGATTTTCGCGGTGTGAACGATGGATGGTTCTCAAAACAGCTGATGCAACTCGTGGTTCATTCGCATCCTCCACGTACCGTCCGTCATCTGCACCCCACCATAGATGGTACGCAGCACTTTCCTTTCGAAAACTCCAAGTGCGCGTTGGTCCTCCACGAGCATCGTCCAGGTCTCGTGTCCGTAGAAGTCTACCGGTCTAATGAGCGTTTTGTAGATTGTCAGTTTGGTACGGCGGCGAACTCTATTCGATCGGAGCATCTTGCGGAGTCCAAAGTACGTACGATTTCCAGCCACTATGCGTCTCCGAATTTCTCTGCTGGTGTCATTTTCGGCAGTCACCAGTGAGCCCAAGTACACAAATTCTTCTACCACCTCGATTTCGTCACCACCGATTCAAACTCGCGGTGGGTGGCTCACATTGTCTTCTCTTGAACCTCTTCCTACCATGTACTTCGTCTTCGACGTGTTGATGACTAGTCCGATCCGCTTAGCTTCCCTCTTCAGTCTGATGTAGGCTTCCTCCATCTTCTCAAAGTTACGTGCCATAATATCTATGTCGTCGGCGAAACCAAATAGCTGGTCGGACTTATTGAAAATTGTACCACTAACCACTCGTGTTAATCCCTGCTCTTCGTATTACCCCTTCCAACGCGATGTTGAATAGCAAACACGAAAGACCATCACCTTGCCGTAACCCTCTGCGGGTTTCGAAGGGACTCGAGAATGCCCCTGAAACTCGAACTACGCACATCACCCGATCCATCGTCGCTTTGATCAACCGTGTCAGTTTATCCGGAAAACCGTGTTCGTGCATTAGCTGCCATAGCTGGTCCCGATCGATTGTATCATATGCGGCTTTGAAGTCGATGAATAGATGATGTGTGGGCACGTTGTATTCGCGGCATTTCTGCAGTACTTGGCGAATGGCGAACACCTGGTCCGTGGTGGAGCGTTCGCCCATAAAACCCGCCTGGTACTGCCCCACGAACTCCCTTGCAGTTGGTGCTAGTCGACGGCATAAAATTTGGGAGAGTACCTTGTAGGCGGCGTTCAGCAATGTGATTGCGCGGTAGTTCCTACAATCCAGCTTATCGCCCTTTTTGTAGATGGGACACACGACACCTTCCATCCACTCCTGCGGCAAAACTTCCTCCTCCCAAATCTTGGTAATGACCCAGTGCAGCGCTCTAGCCAGTGCCTCACCACCGTGTTTAAATAGCTCTCCTGGTAGTTGGTCAACTCCAGGGGCTTTGTTGTTCTTCAGCCGGCCAATCTCCTCCTGGATTTCCTGGAGATCCGGAGCCGGTAGAATAATGTCCTGCGCGCGTTCTCCCAGGTCCATCACCATACCGCCATCTTCGTCTGCCACATCGTCATTCAGGTGTTCTTCGTAGTGCTGCAGCCACCTTTGGATCACCTCACGCTCGTTCGTAAGAAGGTTCCCGTTTATGTCCTTACACATATCAGGCTGTGGCACGTGGCCCTTACGTGAACGGTTTAACTTCTCATAGAACTTTCGTGTGTTATTAACGCGGTACAGTTGCTCCGTTTCTTCACGGTCTCGATCTTCCTGCTGGCGCTTTTTCCTCCGGAAAATCGAGTTTTATCTGTTCCGCGCCTGTTTATATCATGCCTCGTTCGCCCTCGTGCGGTGTTGCAGCAATCTCGCCCATGCTGCATTCTTCTCTTCCACTAACTGCTCACATTCGCCGTCATACCAGTCGTTTCTCTGATCCGGGGGCACCGTGCCAAGTGCAGCGGTTGCGGTGCTCCCAATGGCGGATCGAATATCTCTCCAGCCATCTTCAAGAGACGCTGCGCCTAGCTGCTCTTTCGTTGGAAGTGCCCCTTCCAGCTGCTGCGCGTATTCTTGGGCTAGTCTACCGTCTTGTAGCCGCCCAATGTTAAGCCGCGGTGTTCGAACTCGACGCGTGTTGTACACCGTCGGGAGTTTTGAGCGCAGCCATACTGAAACGAGGTAGTGGTCGGATTCAATATTCGCACTGCGGTAAGTGCGGACGTTCGTGATGTTGGAGAAGAATTTACCGTCGATTAGAACGTGGTGGATTTGGTTTTCTGTTTCTTGGTTAGGTGATCTCCATGTGGCCTTGTGGATATTTTTGCGGGGAAAGAAGGTGCTTCGGACTACCGAGAGGCTGCGAAGTTTATGCATCGTTGGCCGTTGTCATTCGATACGGTGTGCAGACTATCCGGTCCGATGACCGGTCTATACATTTCCTCCCTTCCTACCTGAGCGTTCATGTCACCGATGACGATTTTAACGTCCCGCAGTGGGCATCAATCGTATGTCTGCTCCAGCTGTGCGTAGAACGCTTCTTTCTCGTCGTCGGGTCTCCCTTCGTGTGGGCAGTGCACGTTGATGATGCTATAGTTGAAGAAACGGTTCTTTAATCCTCAGCTGTCCTGTCCAGCAAATCTCCTGCAGCGCCACGACGTCGAAGTTGCGGGGATGTAATTCATCGTAGATCATGCTGTCGCAACCTGCGAAACCTAGCGACTTGCAATTCCATGTTCCAAGCTTCCAATCGTGATCCTGTATTCGTCGCCTAGGTCTTTGCCGATTATATCGAGTCGCATTATCTCTTATATTGTTCGTAATGATTGGTTTTCTAGGCGGCTTATTGGGTCTGCGCAAACCTCCTGTCTCGTCGGAGGGCCGTCGTGTCAGGGCTGTTTAGGACCCACCTAACACCAGGACTTGGGCTTGTGCGCTTTGAGCGGCACACGGTCGCTTTGGTGGAGCCTACTTGCGGATACATGCAGCTTTTTATAGAGGTTTAACAGGGCCCACTGTCAAACCCCACCACATCCTAGGCAAGCCCCACAACTCGCAGATGGCCTGGGGAGGGATCGTCAAGCCCTTGGACATAGTCCCTGCTGCCCGTTCTTTTTACACAGTCTACATATTAATCGCCGAAGCTCAAGTAGTCAATCAATTTATCAACCTGTCGTTACACGAAATAAAAGAAAACAGGTTTGAAATTGCATCAAAATCGGTAAATTATTAAAATACCTTATCCTTTTCTCTACTTTGCACCAATAGTTGCAGTAGTGTTCCTATAGTCCCGTATAAAAAACAGTGGGATTCCCAACTACAGGGTGTCTGCAAATTATCCGTACAGATTTTGATAGTTTGCTTCTACAAATGGAAAACAGACAGTAATGGACTTAATCGGTAGCTATATGGGCATAACAACTCAGCAGGCTGTAACAGATGTATATTCTGAGAACACTGAGCGTCATTTCATGTATAAAAAAAATTCTTTGTTAATGCTTTTTTTCCGGTTTTCCGAACAAAAAGGAATTGCCCTCACCAGATTTGGATTGAATTTATCATTCGGTATGGTCTATCTTGAAATCAACAGCCATCAAAACACCGAACATATTATCGAGACGAATCTGTGTCAAAAGGTCGAAGGTCAGTAGGTCGAAGAGTCGAAAGGTCGAAGGGTCAAAAGGTCGAATTTGTATCATAACGTCGAAGGTCAAAAGGTCGAAGGACAAAAGGTCGAAAGGACAAAAAGACAAAGAATGAGTAGTAAAGAGAGAGACGTAATAAAAGAGTAATGAGCATAGGTATGAGAGGTGAAAAGTGAAAAGTGAGAAATAAAAAGTGAGAAGTGAGTAGTGAGAAGTGAAAAGTGATAAGTGAACAGTGAGTAGTGAGAAGTAGGAAGTGAAAAGTAAAAAGGAAGAAATGAGAAGTAGAAAGTGACAAGTGAGAAATGTGATATAAGGGACGATAAAAATGAGAAGTGAAAAGGTAGAAAGAAGGAGGAAGGAAAAATATATGGTAAGAAAGAAAAAAGAAAAGTGAAGAAGAACAGAGAAAGAAAAAAGAACAAAAAAGAAAAAAAGGACGAGGGAAGAAAGAAGAAGGAGAGAAGACATAAGTATGCAAAAAAAGAAATAAGCAAGTAATAGGGAATGGAAAAATAGAAAAGAAATAAGGAACAAGGATGAAAAGAAGAAGGTAAAAAGAAGGGATAAAAAAGGATGAAAGAAGAAAAAAGGAAGAGAGAAGCAAAAAAGAATAAATGAATAAAGAAGGGAAAAAGAAGGAAGAAATAAAAAAAACAAGCAGAAAGAAAGGAAACAAGAAGAAAGAAAGAAAGAAGAGAGAAATAATGAAGAAAGAGAGAAGAAAGAAAGAAGAGAGAAATAATGAAAGAGAGAAGAAAGAAAGAAGAAATAAGGAAGAAAAGAGGAAAAAATAAGAAAAAAAGAAGTAAGAAGGAAAAACGGAGGAAGAAAGACGGAAGAAAGAAACAAGTAAGAAAGAAGGTAGAAAGAAAAAAGAAACAAAAATAAAAAAGGCGGAAGAAAAAAAGAAGGAAGAAAGAAGTTACAATGAAGAAAGATGTTGGAAGGAAAGTAGAAGAAAGAAGGAAGACACAAGGAAACAAAAAAAGAAGGTAGACAAAAGAAGCAAGTAACAGGGAAGGACGAAACAAAAATGGGGAAATAAAAAACAAATAAGACAGAAATAAGGAGGTAAAATGGAAGAAAGGAGGAAGAAAGAAGGAAAAATAAGGGAGAAAGAAGGAAGAAAAGAGGAAAAAAGAAGGTAGAAAGAAAAAAGAAGGAAGAAAGACGGAAGAAAGAAAGAAGGCGAAAAGAGTGAAGAAAGAAAGATGAAAGAAGGAAGAAAAACTGTTTCCTGAAAATCTGAAAAAAGAAAGAAAGAAGGGAGGAAGAAGGAAGAATGAGAGAAGATAGAAGTTAGAAATAAGGGAAATGAAATATGGAAGGAAGAAAGAAGTAAGAAAGAAGAAAGAAGGAAGAAGAATGGAAGGAAAGAAGCATATGAAGTAAGAAGGAATAAGGAAAAAGAAAGAAGAAAGAAAATAGAGGTTAAAAGGGAGACAAAATAATAAAGAAGGAACAAAAAAGGAGGGTCTTACTTCAATTCGACTTTTTGTCCTTCGACCTTTTGACCTTCGACCTTTTGTCCTACAACCTATCGAGGCAATTGAAATCATGTCACAATCGTCAAAAATGTGTGAAAAATATCTGTATAGAAACGTGCGGCCATCGTGATTTTTTTCCAACACGATCGAAGGCGTACAAGTCAGGATACAGGGGTCATTTTAATGTGAACAAATTCAGCTTGGTTTATGTAGTCCTATTATAATAACATGCAATGCATGCTGGTTCTTTAATTTATTCCAAAAAAAATATTTTTATTTGCAGACACCCTGTATTAACGAATTAAAAAAAACACAGCAACTATTGAAACACTGCTCCAATAGTTGGAGGTATCATTTTAGGCAACAATTATGGATTCTGGAATTGGATCAATCTTTGTTTGAATTATAATTGATGGGCTTTCGAATGCACATTTAAGGTAAGTGAGATACCGACTGGGTGTAAGTGAAGAAATACTAATTGGACGTGCCTAGTTCCTTCACTTTTGGGTCTTTTACCCTATGACATTTTAGTTATTACTGCAACTTGGCTCAGATATGATATGCAAAACACCGACCTCGCTGATGAATACAACATCTATCGTTGCCAACGCAGCAGCTCGACTAGTAACCTCCAACGAAGTGGAGGTACTCTTATTGCAGTTAAATGCTCTCTGACAAGTGTGTCGATTCATCTATTGGAAAGTGAAACACTTGAGCAGATTCTTGTGAAAGTAGCGGTTACCCATGAATCCGATTACATATATGCGGCATTTACTGGAGGCCAAACAGTAATCCCGATAAATTTATTGCTCATTCCGTCTGGGTAAACCAAATCGTCAATATTGCTGCTCCCTATGACACCGTAATCATAGTTGGGGATTACAATCTTCCTCGGCTCGAATGGGCATATGATGACGAAGTAGAAGGATACTTGCCAACCAACGTTACAACGCATCTTCCAAGCAGGAGTTAACTCTAACCGAAACCTTGATGGCTAGAGGCTTGAAGCAAATCTGCCATGTATCGAATTCAAACGAAAGGCTTTTTGACTTAGCCTTTCTATAGGACAATTACGAAGCTGAACTTATCGAAGCACCGTTTTACATAATATTATATAAAAGGATCTTCGAACAAAATCTCAAATTTCGACCTGAAAACTACATTTTAGAGTCATGATGTCTTCAGAAGAGTTGAAGGATGTTTCCTGGGCTTTCTTTTGATAAGAAAATATCAATGATCTATCCACCTTGAAGGGCGGTATGGAATAAAAAAAAAATACGCAGATGTACAAAAGCAGTGGTTGTTCTCTGCAATGTTATAAAGAATGTGAATTGGAACATCTTTTCTGAAGACACAATATTATCTCGACAAATGACAGCCATTCGTCTTAAATGTGGCTGTTTCTTCTTGATGGAGATTGTTACTATGCAATAAATAACCAATCATGTTAGCCACTTTTTAATTGTTTACATAACAGTTGTACTGAAAAACGTACATTAAGGACTATTTTAAGTTGATTCAAAACAATAGTGGAACACGACGGAACAAAACAAAACATTGTGCATTCTGTAGCTTAAAACCGAATCTTTCAGATGGTGGCTGTTTGGCTTGCCGCCTCTTGCCGCTTTTCATGGTGTGTTGATGTGAAAATTGACTATTTCTAGACCAACATTTGAAAAGGGCGTAACAGCCAAAATTTATTCCTTTTGATTCCTCGTCGACATATATCACTTTATATGTAGACGAGGAATCGGAAGGAATAAATTTTGGCTGTTACACCCTTTTCAAATGTTTGTCTAGATTTATTCTAAAGATTCTTCAATAACTTTGACAGGTTTCAATATAGATCAAAGTAGTCTTCTAGACAAACATGTTTTTTGTCATTATGCACAACTTTCTAGAATAAACCATAGTGCTAAAATCATTTCCAAAAAAGTTAAGCTCAAAATATGATTTTTGGGGGTCATTCATACAAAACGTGCTCTAATTCCTCACAAAACCGTTTGTCCAATATTGTGTCTTCTGAAAAGATGTTCCAATTTACATTCTTTATAACATTGCAGAGAACAACCACTGCTTTTGTACATCTGCGTAAATTTTTTATTCCATACCGCCCTTCAAGGTGGATAGATCATTGAAATTTTCTTATCAAAACAAAGCCCAAGAAATATCCTTCAACTCCTCTGAAGACATCATGACTCTAAAATGTAGTTTTCAGGTCGAAAACTAAAAAACGCACGTTTTGGGGGCTTCTGAACCAGTGTGCACCGTTACAACCGCACAAGCGACTGTCAGCAGCAGCTGCGTCGGTTCAAGTATGGTCAACTGGAACGCTTCGTCGCTCAACAGCAAAAAAGCGAGCTAAAGGATTCGGAAATTCGAGCTTGAGGAAATTCATCACCGCAACGCACCTAAAATCGAAGGTGAACGTTAACATCGACGGGACTCGACCGCATCCAGGGGAAGTCGTGTGACCATCGCTCTACAACATCAACTGACACCTACTGCCAAGCTTCCAGCTGAGTGTAATCGAGACCATCGGTGTCGAAGTTACTACTTCTGTCGGCACAATCACGATTATTGTGGCGTACTGCCCAACTCAAGCCAAAGCCAGCGATGGTTCAACGGACGCCCTGTGGAGGGACATCGTCGAGCTCACTCGTCGCCGGTGGTGGCGAAAGTGGGCTCCTCGGTCAATCGACATCAGCAGTTCCTCCTCATTCTAACATTAAAGCACCCATTTTCCAGCTTTGGAGTAGCTAGGAGCAAATCACCACACTAACCACCGGAAAGTAGGCCAAGATAGGTTTCAATACATGATACCAGATCGTTCCGAATCTTTTCCGAAAAACTGTTGTCAAATTTTCTTTTTCCATGCAAATTGGTTCGGGAGATACTTTACAGCATTAACCCTTATGCTACCAACAAAAAAACACACGTTGATGGCCGACAGGGTACCCGTGTTCCCATAAATTGATATTCTCATAACTTCAACAATTTTCAACCGATTTGGATAATTTTGACAGTTTTGGAAACAGAAACTCATATATTTTTTGCCCATAGTCAAGGTTTACAGCTTATGCCCATGGTTATACAAGAAATCTTTGAAGTAAGGCTTAAGAGTCTACACGCGTAACCAAAGGCCATTCAACCAGTTTCAAATATGCAACAAGCTCTTTGCGCTTCTTAGAATTGAAGGTGTTCACAGTATATGCTTCGGGTAATGCAAAAATCCCGGAAATGAAGTCTTAGTCGTCCAAGAAATCCCTGGAGTAAAGCCTAAAGATCTACTCGCGTAACCAAAGGCCTATTATGCAAATTCAAATACGGTACATGCTCTTTGTGGTACTTAGCATAGAATGCGTTCACAGTATATGTTCCGAGTCATCCAAGAAATCTCTGGAGTAAGGCCTTAAGGTCTACACTCGTAACCATGGGTCTATGGACTTGTCTCAAAAGTGGTACATGCTCTTTGCGCATCTTGAAATCAAATGTGATCATTACATATGTTCTGCGCTATCGAAGAAATCTCTCGGATAAGTCCTCTGGCGCCTTCATTGCATATGTTCATGGTCATCCAAGAAAACCCAGAAAAGGCCTTCAAGTCTACACGCGTAACCAGAGATCTTTTAGATCGTTTCAAAAGTGGTTCATGCCCTTTGTGGTACATAGAAAAGAGCGCTTTCATTGCATATGTTGATGGGCATCCAAGAAAACCCTGGAAAAGGCCTTAAGATCTACACGCGTAACCAAAGATCTTTCAGATTTTTTCAAAAGTGTTACATGCCCTTTGAGGTACATATAATAAATTGCGTCCATTGCATAGGTTCATGGTCATCCAAGAAAACCCTGGAATAGGCCTTTAAATCTGCATGGGTACCCAGAGATCTTTTGGCTTGTTTCAAAAGTGGTACATGCCCTTTGTGGTACATAGCATAGAATACGTTCATTGCATATGTTTATGGTCTTCCAAGAATATGCTAGAATAGGCCTCAGGATCTTCACACGTAACCAGATACCTTTCGGATTGTTTCAAAAGTGGCATATTCCCTTTGTGGTACATAGAATATACCGCTTTCATTGCATATGTTCATGATTATCCAAGAGAACACTTGAACAATCCTCAAGAACTTCACGCGTAACCAGAGTTCGTTCGGGCTAATTGAATAGTTATACATGCTCTTCATGGTACGTAGAATAGAATGCACCCATTTCAAATGTTCATGGTCATCCAAGAAAACCCTGAAGTAAGGCATTAGGATCTACACCAGAGATATATCAGCCTGTTTTAAATTTGGTACATGCCTTTGGGGTCCATGAATAAAATGCGTTCAAGACATATGCTAATGGTCATCCTAGAAATTTATGGAGTAAGACTACTAGGCTAGTTTCAAAATGCTCGCGTTTCCGGGAGCACACCACTCGATACGGATGCAACGCACAACTGTCATTTTTATTGTTTCACGCATGCTGCGACGCAGCAAAGCTAAATCAACAAAAATGACAGTTGTGCGCCGCCTCCGTATCGATTGGTGTGCCCCCGAAAACGCGAGCACTTTGAAACATGGATTCCGTGAGGAGTGTCCTTAATCTAATTTTAATATGGTACATGATCTTTGCGATGAAGTTGTATCGTTCCAATTTCTTTACATTTTGCATTTCCAAAGAATAGACAACTTCATATTAGTGATATGAATGAAGTTTGTATACTACCTGGAACCAACAACAACAAGACAACATTAACTACTTGGAATGCTAATATATCAAGATGAGGTTTCACATCTTGTTTATTCTTCAATAACTGCCCAGAGCTATTGACAACAACTTGAACTACTTGAAATGCAAACATATACCAATAGCCTTCCGTTCGTGGGTTGATCTGCAGATCATTCCTATATGGAGAGTACCATGGCAAAAACAAAAACTACATACTAGGAATGCGTACATTCACTCAGATGAGGTTGACCCAATTTTGTCACTCCCAGATTTTGTCTACCCCTGATTTTGCCTAACCCGATTTTATCACGTTTTGACCCAATTTGCCGCAAGCAATAAAGATTTTCATGAAAGCTTATTATGAATCATTTATGAATAAGTTTGTAAGTACCTTCGACAAAAAAATACGGATTCCATTCACGTATTTTGCCTTGCCTTCATTACGGAGCCCACGACAATGAAAATAACTACTTAAAATACAAACATATACCAAGAAGGGGTCTCACAACTTGTTTATTTTCAAATAACTGCCTCCATTAAGGAGGTTGATCCATCAACCTTGACTCTATTTCATAGTCTACCTGGAGCTCAAGACAACAACAAGAACTACTTGAAATACAAACATATACCAAGATGGGGTCACAAAACTTGTTTATTCTTCGATAACTGCCTCCATTACGGAGATTGATCTACAGAACTTCGGTGGGGTTTGATTCCACGAAACCAGTACGCTAGACAGGTGTTTTCCCTACTAAGCTACAAAGGACCTCCGTCGTCCTCCGCAGCTTAGCGGGTACTGATGAAACCAAATTCACAGCACCGGGCATGTAGCCGAACTCTCGCAATACATTCTCAGAACTAACTCTCTCATATATGTTTTTGTACAATGCCAACCACGTAGGATGAGTATTTAGTATTATCTGGCTCCTACACACTTGCTTCATCACCAATGACGCTCGATGAAGTAGAGATGGAGTTGTGTGCGATTGTGCCAGTTGGTCGTCAGATCCCAACCCGACCACATAAGCGAAGAGATCGCCTTTGAGTTCAGTACATTCAAAGTTAATTGCCTATGTTCCGGGTATTGAGCCACCCGGGGAAATTAATTACTATGTCTGAAACTCGATTATGCATATGCACAACATGTGATAGATTAAGTTCGGAAAACGTATTGGAGGAAAACCGCTACTTTCCGTCCCCCGTTATTCTTCAATAACTGCATCCGTTACTGAAGTTGATCCACCGACCTTGACTCTATGGAGTTCGTAGACTACGTGGAGCCCACGACAACACAAGAACTACTTGGAATAAACATATACCAAGAAGGTCACGCTACTTGTTTTTCTTCGATAACTGCCTCCTAGAGATTGATCCGAAGATCTTGACTTGAAATTCAGAACCTGGAACTCCGCATAACAAGAACTTCATGGAATACAAACATATACCAAGAAGGATCGCACAACTTGTTTATTATTCAATAGCTGCCTCCATTACGGAGGTTGATCCACCGACCTTGAATCTTGAAGTTCATGCACCTGGAGCCAACGACAACAACAAGAACTACTTGGAATACAAACATATATCAAGAAGGGTCACAAAACTTGTTTATTCCTCAAATGCTCTCGTTACCGAGGTCGATACCCAGACCTTGACTCTGGAGTTCGTAGACTACCTGGAGTCCTCGAAAACAAATAAATCTTGGAATACACATATACCAAGAAGGGGTCACGCAGCTTGTTTATTCTTCGATAACTGCTTCCATTACGGAGATTGATCCGAAGATCTTGACTGTGTAAGTTCGTAGACTACCTGGAACTCGACAACAACAAGAACTACATGAAATGACACTATACCAAGAAAGGGTCACGCAACTTTATTCTTCGATAAATACCTCCATTACGGAGATTTTTCCGAAGACCTTGACTATTGTAGTTCGTAGACTACCTGGAACTCACGACAACAACAAAGACATGAAAAACAGATACATATCAAGAAGGGGTCACACAACTTGTTCATTCTTCATTAACTGCCTCCATTACGGAGGTTGATCCTGACCAGAATTTATGGAGTTTAGACTACCTGGAATCAATGACAACAGAAGAATTACTTGAAATACAAACAAATACCAAGAAGGGGTCACACAACTTGTTTATTCTTCAATAACGCTCTCGTTACGAGGTTGATCCACAGATCTTGATTCTGGAGTTCGTAGACTACCTGGACCCACGACAACAACGAACACTTAGAATACAAACATATACCAAGAAGGGTCACGCAACTTGTTTTCTTCTTCGTTAACTGCCTTCATTACGGAGATTGATCCGAAGACCTTGACTTGGAGTTCTGAACTACCTGGCATCAATGACAGCAACTAGAACTCCTTGGAATGCAAACATGTTTTGAAAAAGGTCATTGGATGACCGGAACATATACTGTGATGTATGCATGTACCGTTTTAGTGTTACACGATAGACCTTTGTTACGTTAGCAGACCATAAGATCTTATTCAGGGATTTTTGGATGACTTAGGCCTTACTCAGAGGTTTTGGAGACCCAGAATATATACTGTGAACACCACTGTTCTAAAAGCAATGAGCATGTAATATATTTGAAACTGGATGATAGTCCTTCGTTGCGTAGACTCAAGCCTTCTTCAAAGATTTCTTGTATAACCATGGACAAAACCTGTAAACCTTGATAATAGGCAAAAAGTATATGAGTTTCTGTTTCAAAACTGTCAAAATTATCTCAGTTGAAGTAAAGTTATAGAAAATATCAATTTATGGAACACGGTACCCTGTCGGCCATCCACGTGGTAAAAAATCAGATGCCCCTCCCACGTCCTCCTCACTGTATCAACGTGATTTTCTCACAGATGCTACATTTATGGAGTTCTTAGATGTCACGAGTTTCAGCTTTCAGCTATAAAAATTCATTGAAATTCCACCACTTGAATTTGAAAAAGGAACACGGTACCCGTCGCCACATAAGGGTTAAATTCAACAAGCCACCAAAAATTAAATTTACAAGCTACAATCATCAAATTTTGGAATCAAACAGTTTAATATAAAAATACGAGTTTCGCTAACAACGAAAATTGTTTGAGGTTTTGTCCGGGTTTCCCCATTGTGTGTCATTCAACTGGGGGCCGGTTCCAAAGGTTTTGGACGACAACATCGACTTCAAAGACATCCGCCACACCGGAGGAAATCGACGAGCAGCTCGATTCCATCCAAGAGGCGATCTCCCAGGTCCGTGAACGACATGTGTCAAAAGCTCGACAGGTAAGCAACACCCATTGATACACTCACCAAAGAATTAATCCGTCTATAAAATGTCACTCGCAGGTAGTTCCAGCGTACTGGGCTGCCTGCACTGCATCTGACAGGAATTGGTTGTTGACAAAAATCATCCAGACCAAAATGGTAATTTCTTCAATAAGATCCTCTTCCAGACTGTGCTAAGCCGTTTTAGAAATTGACTAAAATTCTAAAATGATAACCTCGGCGCTTATTCCCCCTTTGATCCCATTAGAGAACAATGGCACCAAGGATCGTTTGACAACTCCTACATAAAAGGTCGCTGAAATAAGTCGTCACTTTGTCAGCTCACACAATCTTGGAGACCTACCATTGTTAGTCGACACGAAGCAAGATAACGAGCATATGCTATGCATATGCTAACAACATCGATCCTATTCCCAACGACTTCTCGGAGAGTTGGAGATCTCAGCTGGCGAAATGACAATCTATATCGAATCATCGAAAAATATGAAGGCGCCAGGCTTCGAAAGCATCATGAATCTTAAAATATGAGTGCTCCATTCTTCGAGCATCTTTCGTTATTCTTTAATCAGTGTCATCCGGAAGCCTGGGAAAAATCTTTCCTCTCCGAAAAGTTATCGACCTATCATCCTGATCTTCAAGGCTTATCCAAGCTGTTTGAAAGGCGATTAACAGCCGGTTACTTGAGTTTGGAGAAGCAGAAGATGATCCACCTGGAGACTGTAAAATTATCCACAATGGCACAACTGTGGAATGGCTCTCGACAGAAAGCTTATTTTCCGACATTTTCTCAGGGATAAATTTTGCCTGGGATTGTGTTTCAGGCTCTCTAATCAAATGATTCCACCAATCTAGGGCCGGTTTGCGCAGTATCATGTACTGAAATGTATGTGTAGATGTCGTCTGTCCTGGCGAACTATTCTGGTTCAGTTGAATTTTTTCAAAACTTTGTCTGACAATGATCCTTCAGGCGACGCGGAACGGTTGATGGTGCAACGAGATATGTTTCTGCAGTTGTTGATATAAGGTACCAAATTTTCTATAAGTGTACGATTTGACGCTGAGAGGAAAGATTAGGGAGGAGGTTCGTTTGCCTGGGTCCGCGACGTTAGGCATAAGTACGCTAGGCATAGTAGAGCATAAGTACGTGAGGTAGGACAGTTAGGCATACAGACGTTAGGCATAATTATTAATGTACATAATGTACGCTAGGCATAATGGACGTTTGGTATAATTCTCCTTTTGTCATAGGTTGTTCTTCGGATCAATTTATGACTAACGTCCATTAAGATCAATTCATAAAGCTGGAAGCGGAAAAAGTCTCTAAGGTTAAAGAGAACAAAACACTGCTGCGGGAGACCTTAGGTCACCTCACATATTAAATGAATTTGCCATAAATCCCGCAATAGGAATTTAGGTGACTGGATGGAAACGGTGTCATTGACTTACCTTACGATGTGTTCATTCCTTCCCGCCAGGAGTGGGAAGGAGGTGGCACGTTCCAACAGGCTCTATAAATTCTTCACGAATAGTTCGAAAATGAATAATCTGACAGGATCCGGAATCTATGGCCTACAACAAAAATTTCTGTCCACTTAGGACAGTGGCCCTGATATTTCAGGCGGAAATATATGCAATATAGAATGCGTGTCATTATGCCTGGGAGGAAAGTATAGATTTGCAAAATATGTATTTTCTCTGACAGCCAAGCACTAAGTCGTAATAACTACACTTGTAACTCAAAGCTAGTGTCGGAATGCATTCTAGCTTGAAAAACTTATCCATACGCAATCGAGTCTACCTATATTGGATCCCAGGGCATACGGTCTAGAGGAAACGAGATTGCTGATAGCACCAGGAATGGATCTAATTGAAAGGTTCATTGGCCCTAGGCCCTTCTGCGGATCTCAGACTGCTCTGTAAAAATGGAACTGAACATATATTTATTATTATTTATTTAATTCATCTGACGGTCTATGAATGTCTTAGATAACTAATTTAGTCTTCCGGACCTTTCTACCCTACTAATGAACAATCTACTATTTTCCCAAAATCGAAGAGATCGTCTACGAAGAGAAAATTCAACACACGATGTAAGCGGTTCGTGGAATCCATAAGTCGTTCGATGGAATCTGGTCATCAGCAAAGACGAAGATCGCAGTTGTCTACCAATGAGCGGAATTCGATGCGGGACAGGAGTTAGTAGCACCAATCTCACCTATTAATATTTTAGTAACTAGTAAAGCCTGCTGAATCTTTCGTCGTCGAACAGCGTATCAGTCCCAGAAGCCGACAACGCTCTACGTACGGAGGAAGATTTAGCGAATCTCTCATAGTGATCTCTTAGCGCAATGCGATGAATCTTCGTTGAACGCTTTCAATTCTGGCAATCCACAATGAATGGTGAGAGTCCACAGCTGAGTTTTCCAGTATTGGTCTACTAATGCACAATAAAGTGCTTTGAGGCAATGAGGGTCGGTGAAATCACGGACACTTTCGTGATGAATCCCAATTGACGTGAAGCTTTGGATATAATGGAAGAAATGTGCTGATTGAATAGAGTCCTGCGTCCGAAGAACGCCCAAATCGCTGACCTGATCGACGCGCTCGAGGGCATTTCCGTCAATGCTGTATTCGAACGTGATAGGAGTTCTCAGTCTATGAAACGTAATCACCACGCATTTTCATACTAACAACAATTTTTCAGTTTACACCATTCAGCAAAGGTATTCAATAGCCCTTGTAGTCGATAACAATCTTCTATTGTCTTGACAACCAAGTAAATCTAATCATCAGCGTAGACTAGCACATTTCGATCCTAGCAGCAATGTAACATCGTTGAAGAACAGTGTAAATGCAATGGGAATTGCTGTGGTACACCTGATTTATTACTAAACGGACGGGATATACACGAGTCGATTTTAACGCGCAGAACACGATTCGATAGATAGCTTTCCAGCCACAGTAAACGTTCAGAGGCACCGATGGAGAGCTTAGACAGGAGTATTCGATGGTCAATCACGTCAAACAGCTTTCAGGTCCGTCCGAGACGGCATCCACTTGCGCCTTGGCTTCAATCTGCGATATACAAGTACTAGTAAATTCCAGCAAGTTAGTTGAAACGGCGGGCATAAATCCGTGTTGATTGGATGAAATGAGCTCCTTGTGGCACTTAGCATGGCATTGGTTACTATTATTTCGAAGAGTTTTGATCCTGCAGAGACTGGTAATTCCTCTATAGTTCCTTACGTTTCGCTTATCTCCTTTCTTGTGCACAGGAAACATGAATGATTGCTTCCAAACTGTGAAACATCTTTGCTCAAACGATTTATTGAAGATAAAGGCCATCAGGGTAGCTAAAGGCAGACACAGCGACGAAAATAACGGCTGGTACACCGTCTGGTCCAGGCAGTAGGAGTTTTTAGTTTCTTTGAGGCAGCGATGATCATATCCGCAGAAATTGAAAATACGTCAATATCAACAGCGTCAGCGAGTAGACTGAACGCTGCCGCATTAGCTTCCGTTTTGGACGTGATGTGAGAGAAAAACTGATGCGAAATGTTTGAAACATTGACAAGACTCTTGTGCTGACATCGATTCAGAATCGTCCAGAAAGACGTGCGACGGGATGGAAGTTTTTTCTTTTCGAGTTTGAAGCTCAAAACTTTTTGATGTCTTCGAAAGCTAGACTGTATACGCATCACATGCGATTTATAAAGTTAGCATTCATCTGACGATATGCATCACTAGCTAGTTTAAACGCTTGTTGATTAACATATGACCGATTTTTCGCAGTAACCTTTGTTTGGCATTTCGCTGACGTTTCAATTTACGTAGCTCCGGGTGCTAAGCTGGTTTACCAGGTGGTCTAATCTCGGTGATTCTCATTAAGCCACGCGAGGTATCCAGAAACGCACAGTGATTCCGTCAACATCGTTAGATCTTGGATATTTGAGCCCAGTCAATGTTCGATATACTCTGTTAGTGCTTCAGAAGTTGATGACGACGATAATTTAAACGTCGAATGTTATCATGACAAAGCGGAATGTTTCTTACATGGTCAGTCAAATCACATCAAACTGGAATGCACTTCCCATACGAGCCAATCCAAAGGCTCTAACGATTAACAGCTGCTTGAGCTTGATTGACTGCTCGTATTGCTACTCCATTATGACCAGATCAGCTGTTCTTGCAAGGAACCAACAGATGTTTGCGGACTAGCACATCTTCAATGTACAGTACATGCTGTGATCTCATTTGTTAGATCATATGCTCCTACGTCAGAATGCAATCAATGTAGGGAAGGGGAGAAATGATGATCAATCACTCCACTGCAAGCCGAATATACCTCTGCACTTACGAGTTCATGCGGAATTTGTTGGATTTATGGGTTGGGTTGGAGAGGCAGGGTCCGTCTTGTTTAACGAGCTGCCAATGTGATAGATAGGAGAAGGTAACTGATGGAATTTCTGATTGGATGTAGGAAACGAGCTCTGTTCATTTCCAATTCAGCAGATTACTGATAGAATACTCAGTTGGAGGTATAGGAATGATAATGGAAACGGTATGGAAGTCATTTCCAGTTCTAGCGATTGCTAGAACATGAGGAATAAAGAAAGATACAAAGTAGGAGAATGGAACGGACCTGGATTTAACCCACGACCTCCTGCGTATGAGGCAGAAGCAGTAAGCCATATGACTACCAAGCTCGCTTCGAAACAAGTATCACGCACTGAACAGTTAATTTATTGCCGCCGCAATGCAGAACACTAATGGCCGACCGCGCGATCGTTCTGCTGCCGAAACATGAGAATCACGCACTGAACTGATTAATTTTATTACCGGCCGCGCTGCAGAACACAATAATTGCCGACCGCGCGATCGTTCTGCTGTCCGAAACGCGGAGATCACGCACTGAACTCACTCCAAAAGGCTCGTAACGATTAACCCCAAAAACCCACAACTATTAGGTCTCAACAAAGGGATCTCAACATCTACACCGGTCTAATAACTGGACACTGCTCAGATACCATCTACAAAGATCGGAACAATCAAACCTCAAATTGCCGCTTCTGTGACGAGGAGAGAGAACATCAGAACACATCCTCTGCTATTGCAGTGCACTCCAACGTAGGTTCAAAGTGCTCACAGAAGCCCTTTTAGGGCCTGCTGACATGGATCTTATCCCCAGGACGTGGTTGGCTTCAAAGCTAGTCTCGCCAGAATGGGAGTCACATACTGTAACTCAGGATCTCTATTCATCAATAATAGATGGTCTTGAGTTCAGTCGATACTAAGGTATCTCAGTGACAAACATTTACTGAGATAGCAGTATTCACAGCAAAGGGTATATCACAATAGTCCTAAAATCTGGACGCAGTGATCTTCCCCGACAAACGAGGAACGTCCATTATGCCTAACGTACATTATGCCTATCGTCCGTTATGCCTAACGTCCATTATGCCTAACGTACATTATGCCTAACGGAGTATACCCATGGGCCCCTATGTATCTTTTGACAACCATTTGTTTGCTATAGTAGCATGATGTTTTGTGCTCAATATCAAACCGGATGGGCATCTCTACTTTGAACTAGAAACAAATCAATTTTGTGTACAAGAAAAACAACACTTAAGTGTTAATGATAAGTAAATAAGTTAGAAGTAAGTTAAGTAAGTTAAGTAAGTTAAGTTTTGGCATTTTCAAAGTGTCATAAATTGAAGTGATTTAATTCAAAAGTGAGTTTTAATTTATTTTATTTTTTATTTAGTAGTAGTAATTGTCATCTGACTCTGATGTCTCAATGCTACAATAAAACTTATCACTGAATCTAACAAGCATACACATAATACATAATCATAATACGAAATTAATCACTACAGTAAAAAGAACTTAACAAACTACGTTTGTGTCAAACATCTCGAAAGTGTGTTGTGAAAACTCGCTTATAGATTTGCTGGCGATAGATTAAAATCAAAGAGGTGGAACACTGCGTTGAATTGGATGACATATATCGAACTGGATCATGCTGACCATATCGACTGTTTCGAGCACCAAGCTGAATGAATCCCTTCTCCTCAGCGGACGCATAGGAGCGTAAAAATTCATCTTACTAAGTATTGCTGGAGAGTCAAAAGTACCATTGAGGATTTTCGCTACGAACATGGCCTGTCCACGGCGTCGAACATTTAAAGTATCCAGCCCAAGCAGCCGACAGCGGTTTTCATATGGATGAAATTTGGCCATCACGCCAGGAGAGTTGCGCAAAGCAAAGCACGAACTTTTTGCACAGATTCGATCCTCGAGATCCAGGTGGCATAAGGGCACCACAGTGACACAAACTCCAGTGTTGATCGTACAAGCGCACAATAGAGCGATCGGGCAGTATGGGTCGAAATCCTTTGCGATTTTCATTATGAAGCCAAGTTGTCGTTTCCTTAGAAATCACATGTCGTAGTGGAAACGGAAGGTTAGTGCGTCGTCAATATAACTCCAAGATCCCTGATTTGTTACTCGCTCAAAATAGTCCCAACAGATTGTCTGACATTTATGGATACTGAGTGACAAATGGTTTCGCTCGCACCACCTCTAAACGGTTTAAAGCATTTGGTTTACAGTCCTCAAGACTAGATACGACAATGTATATCTTTGCATCGTCAGCATAGAGTAGCCTCACTCAGGTGGTAGCACGTGTCACATCGTTGACATATTGAAAACAATAATGGTCAAAAGCAGCTTTGAGATCTATATATACAGCATCCACTTGCCCCGTTATCAAGAGCCTCAATGCAAGTTGTTGTAATTCTGTCAAGTTGGTCGCGACCGATCTCTTAGGGAAAATCCATGCTGGTCCGTTGAGATGTACTGCTTGCGGCAAGCGAAGAGCGTGTCGTTCACTATGATTTCGAAAACTTTCGAACAAGCGGAAGAGTGGTTATTCCACGATAGTTGCTTACATCACATTTGTTCCTTTCTTGTGTACTGGGAAAAGGTATGACGATTTCCAGCGCATGGGAAACTTTCTGGTTCGACGAGGAAGTTGAAGATTTTTGCTAACGGTTTGATAAAAGCACTCGAACACCGGCGCAAGCAAACGCGGTATCCCGTCCGGCCCAGCACGGAAAGAAACAGTTTCCGAATCGCCCGGCACATTTTCCTCACTGATGGAAAGATGTCTAAATCAGTACATCACGAGGAGCGTCGCGGACCTCAACGGCATGAGAGAGCGGAGCTGCAAATCGTTGAAGGAGGTCTTGAACTGTGAAAAGAGCTCGCATTTGTCAGCAGGAGTGTCAGAGACACCATTCATTGCATTGACGTGAAGACCATCTTCGTTCTGACTGGACACAAATTTCCAGAATTGCTTGGGATTTAGACGCAGATTTCGTTGTGTGCGCTGATGTATTGGAATACAAAACTGATTATAACTCTGATACACTGCTGGCACTATTGAACTGCTGCTTGTTGTACGTGGAACGATAATTGCAGTATCTACGAGAGTGCAGAAGAACGGCGACGTTTAAGTATTCGTAATCTGTGGTTGGACCACGCGGCTTCCGTGCAGGTCCTACAATCGAACATGAATAGCAAATGCACGAACCATACTGTCGTGAAAAGTCCACGCATCGTCGACGTTATCGAAAGAATTGATGCAATCCCAATCAACTGCAAGTAGCATTTCATTCAGTCAGAGTAATCTGCTTTTCGGAAATTCTTCTCGAATCATGTCCAGACTCAAAGGTAATGGGCGGCACGTACGACACCTCAAGGTAAGCGGAGGATGGTTGACATCTACAGGTGTCAGCGGCTCAACACAGGTGTATGTGCAACGGCAACACTGCATTTATACCAGATCAAGTACAGACCATTTGAGTTAACAATGGATTGATCTGGGTCAATCCATGAAAGTTGAATCCGTCCAACAATACGCAACTGGATTCTGATAGACGAGAGCGTATCAAGTCTACTGATGGGTGAATTTTCACCCGAACACCCGAATAGCAGATTGATTGTAGTCACCGAGAAGCAAGACCTTGTCGCTAGCTCTGAGAGTAGAAGTAACCGTTTCGATAGAATCTAGATGGCGTTGAATATCATCAAGTTTTCAACGATCAGGTGGCAAGTACACAACCCAATCATAATGAAACCGGTCATATTAGAACCCACAACTGTTCAAGGGTATCACTGACGACAGCAGATTCACGAACACAATTGAACTTTGCCAAACTGCAATGAGTACACCACCACCACGGGTTTTACGGCTATTCCGAGGATTGCGATCAGTTCTGAACACCGAGTGTGGTTTCCAAAAGCTGTGCTGAATGTAGACGTCATCCAGCCAAGTTTCGGTTAATACAACGACATCGTAATCTTCTTATACCGCCAAAAGAAGTCATCGATTTTGGTACGAACCCGCGAACATTCTGATAGTAGATACGCAGACCACTGTTTTCGTTGCTTGATGCTCGTTGTTGGTAAGTCCTTCACCTGCAGACCTTCCACAAGGTTGGGGCAAATGTGCGTACCGGTGTACGATCGAGAGGATATTCTGGTGAGTGAGGCGTTGCTGCGCGTGGGCTGAAGCAGGACTCTTTTGGAGGATGGACCGAACGTATTGAGCGTACTTGCTGATAATCGCTGTTGGAAGGTCCCATCACCTTACCACACAGGGCCGAGGACGCTGAAGATCCGCAGCGGATGGCACTGTAATGAGCGGATAGGACCTTCACAAGTGGGGCAAGTGTGCGTCCCGTGTCGTCGAGAGGATATTCCGATGAGAGAGACGTCGTCTGAGCGTGGGCTGGAAACAGGTGGCTTTTTGAGGATGGACCGAACGTATTGAAAGCGTACTTGCCTGATAATCGCTGTTGGAAGGTCCCTCACCTGCCTCAAACACAGGGCCGGACGGCTGATGATCGTAGGCTGGATGGGCTCGACTGCTGATGAGCGGATAGGGACCCCAACTGGCAAGTGTGCGTCCGTGTCCGATCGAGAGGATATTCAGATAGAGAGACGTCGCTGAGCGTGGGCTGAAACAGGTGGCTTTTGGAGGATGAGACTGAACATTGGCGTACTTGCCTGATAATCGCTGTTGGAAGGTCCCTCACCTCCTCAAACACAGGGCCGGGACGGCTGATGATCGCAGGCTGGATGGGCTCGACTGTGATGAGCGGATAGGGACCTTCACCAAGGCTGGGGGCAAGTGTGCGTCCGGTGTCCGATCGAGAGGATATTCAGATGAGAGAGACGTCGCTGCGCGTAGGCTGGAAAATGGAGCTTTTGGAGATGGACCGAACGTATTGAGAGCGTACTTGCCTGATAATCGCTGTTGGAAGGTCCCTCACCTGCCTCAAACACAGGGCCGGGACGGCTGAAGATCGCAGGCTGGATGGGCTCGACTGTGATGAGCGGATAGGGACCTTCCACAAGGCTGGGGCAGTGTGTCGTCGTGTCCGATCGAGAGGATATTCCGATGAGTGAGATGTCGCGCGTAGGCTGGAAGCAGGACTCTTTTGGAAGATGGACTGAACGTATCGTATTGCGTAACGTAATGCGTATTTATACAGTAAATTTAATCTTTTTCAGGCTCAATGATGTTGCCATCAACGCAATTTTTTCACATTCCAAAAGGCCGAATTTCGTCGTGGGTCCTCTTATTGGTTCGGTTATGGGCATCCTCATTTTATTGATAAATCATCCAATATTGTTTTAGTTGTCCCTTAACTTATTCTTAATAACGTTTTTATGCAGTTTTTATAATTATTTAGACATAATTGATTGAAATAATGAGTAAGTAATTCTTCTTCTTATTGGCATTACATCCCCACACTGCACAATAAAAAAAGGAGGCATTTTTGGCTAAAATTATGCAACAAATGGTGGTATTCACCATAAAAACATAGATAGAAAAGAAAAATATTTTTTCTGAGGCTTCAATGGGGTATGGGACCAATTTTCGACATAGTATCGATTTTTGTCCTCTACAAACCCAACGAAATTTGGTCACTTTTTGGCTTGTAATAAGCTTGTTTGATGCTGGATAAAATACTAATGGTCATATAAATGGTTTAACTGTATATTCGTGTTACAGACAAATGGACGCAACACAGATTTCCTTCAAAATTCACTGAGTAGAACTTATTAAACCAACAAAGAAGAGTAGAACAGATTCGATTAGCGTTATATTGTGACATTAACGAAATGCAGGTTCATTTAGTTGATATTTCATTAAGATTTTTTTTCATAATTATAAAAAGGTATTGAGGCAAGGAGTTGTTAAACACACTACTCATCCAACACGTTATGACACGTTATGGGTAAATCTATAATTCGCTTCTATAATGTAATCATGTGAAAATTTGTAAATTTTGAATCCCTTCCCTTCTCACTGCGTAACGTTTTTTATATGATTTTTCTTGAATTAGGATGCAACGTTAAGACATAACCTCCCCTTAAAATGTTTATAAATAGTCACCAAATTCAATTAAAGAGATTGAGTAACTCAGATGGAAATTGAAAAAGAAGAAGTTTACCAAAGCATCTGATTAATCCCCTAGTGTGTAATGTTGTCTTTCGTGCATTATAAACAAATGTATTTTGGCCATAACTTTTGATCCCGTAGTCTGATCCAGCCTATTTTTAAAAGGGAACAATGGAACAACGTTCTCTGACGAAAGAAACTTGTTGCGAGTAAATCGGTTAAAAGTGAGTGCCTGAAAAAAAGTTTAGATCATTTTGCTCCACACATACAGACATTCACACACACTTTAGGGTGGCTCAAATTAGTATGGAAAAACTTTTTCAATTTTTTGATAGGCCGCTTACGATGAAGAACTGATACTCATTCAGATTTTGAAGAATTTATACAGAATGTTATGAAACCAGAAGATTAGAGTTTCCCTAAGTTATTAGCATTTGGCTGAAGTGGGGTTTGAGCAAATTTCGTTTCTTTTCCTTGAAAAGAAATAAATTCACCCTACAACACTCCAGTAAAATACTAATATCTTTGCCTAATAAACTCTAATCTTCTCATTTCAATACATTCTGTATTTTCTACAAGAACTGAATGAGTACTATGTTCTTATTAATTTTAAATCCAACTGAAAATCACTGTTTTTGAATGTTTCTGCATACATTTTGTATAAACTTCCAACGAGTTTAGCACCGCCAAACGTTGACCGATTTGGCTGAAATTTTGTCCAGAGCATCAGGGCATCAAAGAACCGAATAAAAGGCGCATCAAAAATTGAAAAGTGTTTTGCCAGAACCTCTTAATAAATGTTCGTTAAATATTGCGTAAAATTGCCTTTAACTACTAAAAACTAAATTCTGGACAGAGCTATTTACATTATCAAGCCTATTGTATAGATCTGTTTAAGAGCTTTGTAACGATATAAAAATACGTTACTTTTGAGACGAAAATATGGCAAAGCTGTCAGTTTTTTCAAAAAACCCAGATTAATCCACCTAGCGGTGATGATGCCTTTCTCGTGCGATAAAAAATAGTATTTGGCCATACTTGAGCCCATCGTCCGATCCGCCAATTTTCAATGGAAATAATGAGACAAGATTCTGCGAATGCAACCTGTTGCCAGGAAATCGTTGAGGTTAGTGCAATAAAAGTGAGCTAGACTTTTTACGGGCTTTTTAATGAGAAAAATATTTTTCATCCGGCCAATTTTCAATAGGAATGAGGCAAGATGCTGCGTCGAGTTCAACCTGTTCGAAGAAATCGTCAAGGGTAAGTACAAAAAAGTAGCTAGACTTTTGCTCTTTTGGTGCGCACACACAGACATCACCTAATTCGTCGAGCTGAGTTGATTGGTATATAACACTATGGGTCTCCGATCTTTCTATAAAAAGTTTGTTTTTGGAGCGAACATATAGCCTTTTCCGAGCAGCACAAATCAGGCAAATCTGGTTGCAACATTTTAATTGCGACTAATTCTGGTCACATATGAGTTGCAGTAACCTATATGGAATATATGTGCTGCTAGGGTTACGTATACTTTGTATATGAGAAAGGCAAAACGTAATCATATCCTTTCTAGGAGGGGCTAGTTTGAACGCCCCCACCCCTCCCTAAAAATATTCATCACATTTTACTCGCCCAAATAGAAAATTGGCATTTTGGTAGTTTTGGCCACTCCTTTATATGGGGCTGTCCTATTGTACACTGGGACAGAGCCACCTCGCAACTGTAGTACTAAGCACTTCATTATTAACTGCAAGGTTTCTAAGCCAAGTAACCATTTCATTGTTTCTGAATTTAACGATGATACTTTTAGCCTAGGGAAGTCGACAATTTCCAATCAAAATTGTCTAGACCGGCACCGGAATCGCTAAGGAGGCTAAGGAGGCCTCTAGCTTTACTTACAAAAGTCAAATCCCTCAGCAACAACCCCTAACTTTCAGTTTAAGAAGTGTTCTATGAAGGTGGACGCATTGATTATATCCTTAAAATTTATGGGCCACCTCACGGAACGATCTTTTACATAAGTAGCTATTTTCATAGTAATTCCTAAACTAACTTCCTCAACTAACAAAGGCGCGCACATTCAATGCATCCCATTATCTAATTATTATCTTAGGAAGTACATATATTAATATGGTAAACACAATCGTTTAAGAAGGAATGAAGGTTGGCAACACACAACTACATAAATCCATATTTTTTGAATAAGTGTTTGTGATATTGCCCGGTGTTGCACTAACACAATAACAATTTTCTAAAGGACGGAAAGAGGCAGACGACACACCGCCGGTGGTGAATCATTCAGAAAGCTCACGGTGTCTTTGTCCGAAGATACTTATTTTCGAAAATCAGTTGCTTCCCCGATATAATATTTTAGTTTACCCACTTTATGAAAGAGGAGAGCATATACTTTCGCGTGGTGGTTGTTTCAGAAATACTGATTTTTGAAAAATAATATTTCCCCACAAAGACACCGTGAACTGTTTTCTTTGCCCAACTTTCCTTGAGCCTTAAGCGTAGGGGAGCAAAAAAGTTAAAATTTGAATCACTCCAGTGCTCATACTCAGTGAGTTTGACAATTACCTACAATTTTACATATTCACAAATGGGCTTAATTCAAACCTGTTTTACTCAGATCCGTTTTACTCAAAGATTTGATAACAACTTTCTCAATTAATTTTCTCAAGTTTATTTATTCGTAGAGTTATGCTGCAACCAATCATTAATGCAAATTTACATTCTCTGTTACATCGCCCATTTATGTGGAATATATTTCCAGTATCCGTGCAGATCATTTGTCAAGAGGAAAAGCAATACGTAACTTCTAG